>NW_027510148.1:295000-337500 GCF_048772815.1 Callospermophilus lateralis
AGGGAACAAATAGCAAATGGAATAATAGAGAGAAGTAGGAATGGTTATGGAGCAATCTCCAAATCCAAAGATATCTAAAATTTACTTTGGAAAGATTATAGTTACTTTTACATTTTATTTGAGGGGGAAAGCATAGGGAAGAAATGAGACGTACATTCAAATTAATATAGAATAATTGGAACTGACAGTGTTCAAACTGGAACTCTTAAACTGTAAGGAAACATCTCTTGGGGACCATGTTCAAAACATTTTGACTGAGTAGGTCTTTGCTTCTACATATCCATTACATTTTAAGGTCATTACAAAGATTCCTGTCACAGAGAGTATTTGGGGCCAATTATTTGTGGGGGAATTTTTTGGGGGGGAATTTAAAAAAAACAGCTATTGGTTCCAACAATTTAGGACAGAAAATGATTAAGTGCAAGCACAAATTTTGCTTGCATTCTAAGCATGTCTCTTGGTAATTGAGACTGACTCAAAAGACAAAGATGAAGAAATTATATATCTTAAGGAGGCTGATTCATAGTGGGGTGGGGAGCATGGGAGAAATAGAAAAACTCTAGATAGGGCAGAGGGATAGGAGGGGAAGATAGGGGGCATGGGGTTAGAAATGATAGTGGATTGTGATGGACATAATTATCCAAAGTACGTGTATGAAGACATGACTTGGTGTGAATATACTTTGTATACAATCAGAGTAATGAAAAATTGTGCTCTACATGTATAATATGAAAAGTAATGAATTCTGCTGTCATATATAAATAAAAAACTAATTTAATAAAAGAAATTATATATCTAAGATAAAGTTGCTACATTGGCAGGCAAGGTGTGAAAACTAATCAAAACAAAGAATGTAAAATGGAAAGAATCAAGCCTCCCCTGGGGGTGTCTTTGAAAAGCCAATGGGAAAGGAAAATAATGTAGGAACTGAATAAGTTAGCTAGGAAAAATGAGAAAATGGACAAAATGCTATTCAGCTGTTTTACGTTTATCTGCCTCAAATCAAAGTGAGACTGTTCCTGGTCCAGAGATGATTGGAAGCAGTAGAGACTGGAAGAATCAGAGCAACCTGCAGCTACAAATTTCTTTCCTCTATATATAGTAGGCACCATAGTGTAGAAGATATCCTTAGCAGTCACTCAGATGAGCAACCTAGCATTTTTGACACAATGATTGTTAAGGACAGCTAATATTCTATGGTTTCATTGATTAAGATTTTTATTAATATTATTGTATTTCTTATTATTTTATTGGTGTGTTTCAGTGAAAATATGTTCCTGAATGTGTCAGGAAAGTACAGTACTCCTGAGAAAAATTCTAGATAGCAAATATTGTGTTCAACCAGCCCTTTTGTGAAAATACTTGAAAAGCTGTTTAGACTTGCCACATCAGATTCATTTTTTTAAAGCAGAAGTATTTTTGGAGTTTACCCTGAAACACCAACACTGTTAGTTTTAGTGCATTTTAAAAGTTCTTTGAAACACAAAATTTTATTCATATTGGTTAATTCTTTAAGCTTCAAAAAACATTGTCTTTTGGATTGCCTTATCTGAACTCCTTATTCTTTGTCATACATTTTTTTTTCATAGATATGGAACGACTATCTTCACAGAAGACAGAAAAAAACAATTTGATGTTGTTTAAACTGGAGGATACACGAAAAGGAAATGCACCATTTTTCCACATGGGTATGAACAAACACTAGCTGTTATTCTAAATATTATATCTAAGCTAATTAGCTTAGAAAAGTCACTCTGATTGGCAAACAAGTATACCTTCCCCTGGAATATCATAAAAGTTGGAATTGCTAATTATAAGGCAAATAAGGGACAGGAAATGTACTTGTATTAAAATGGAATAAGTGATTCTGATAGGATTCACTCAAGATATGTGATGCCACATTTTTAATTCAGTTTTGACATTGAACTATGCAGGGTCTTTCTTTCCTACTCTGACAACAGATCACTGTTCTTTCCAGCATTCTGCATCTTGACATTGGTATGTATACCAATGTCTTTGTATTATTGGCCATTGCAAAAATGATTTTTTCTTTGGAAAATTAACTGCAAATTTTGCAAAATCTATATTACTGATTTTGATTTAGTACATCTTATTCTTGTGGTTTTACTCAACACATATGTAATTTATTTTAGTCCTTTTCTGTAAAATGAATCCATTATTTGCTAGAGAACAGTCTTTCCAGAAATTTTTGACTAAGAGTTGTAAATCAAGAATATGCTTGCACCTAAAAATTAAGTGATTGCTCATATTTTTATGATGTTTTTATTGTTTATTTTCTTCTCACTGGTGGGCACTGAATGACATGCTTTTATATGCAAAGAAGTTGCTGTCTGACTGAGCCTCTACTACAGACCTCTCTGATTCTCTAGTGGGTTTTGTATATCCATATTTCAGAAAATTTCTGACCAATTTTCTAAATGAGTTCCCTCAACTTAGGAAGATATTGCAATTGGAGAAATTACATGGTAAAGGAAAGCAACATTCACAGTTGCTGCATTTTTATTACACATTTTATTACACATCTCATTTGAAACCTTGAGTGAGTTACAGTCAGGAGCAGAATCTCACATTCCTGTGGCTCATTCATTTGATTAAACTTCATTCAACAAAAGTCACTGAAAATTTTCTATCCTCTGTTATTTCTGGAAACATTCCTTTCAATCAGGCCTGCATCAACAAACTCAAGTAATGCTACATTCTCGTCACTCATCTCCATTCATACACATGCCCCTCATGTTTGCCTGCTCATAGCATTGAGGTTAGTCCTGATATTTTTGTATATACTGCACATATTACCATCAGCCCTCTTTAGAATATGGATGTCCAAGCATCTTAGCTTTCCTAGGAATCTTTCATAGTACAAAATCTGCCTCACTCTCTATGTTGATCCCACTCTATGTCTGCAATGTCCTCTGGCAGGTCTCCTTCCAATCACTATAATGTCAGGCAAACATGTTCCATTTAAATGCTATCTTATGTACAGCCTTTCATGCTCTCAGCATTTTCTGCCTCTGGATGATAACCTCACTTTTGAAGTTTCCATTCATCACTACCTCAAGAAAAGTTTTCATCCCTGGCACCTGTTATCTCCTCTAGATCTTACCACAAAATTAAATACATGTAGAAATAAATAAAATTGTTTAGAGCAACATGATGTAAAATCAGCTCCTTCAAGTCCAGGAACTGATGGACTAGACAAAAGAGGAATAATTTGATGGTTAAATACTTATTATGGAGTTGGGAAGCTGAAAAATGTGTCAGAGAGCCTCCTGGAAAGCAAAACCAGATTATGTCCAGAATAACAGGCATAATCATGGAATTTTCAAAAGACAAAGATTCCTATAGTCAGTCAGGCATGTTCCATTTAAGCCCTGTGTGTATGTACAGTCTCACATACCCTCAGCATTTCCTCCCTCTGGCAGATAACCTCACTTTTCAAGTCTCCATTAATCTCTATCTCTAGAAAAGACATCATCCCTGGCCCCTATTTTCTCCTCTAGTTCTTGCCACAAATTCAATTACATGTGGAAATAAATAAAGCTTTTGACAGTAAATGATATAAAAGCAGTCCTCTCAAGTCCAGTAACTGATGAACTGGGTAGGAAAATGAATACTTTACATCTCACATGTTTATTAGTCACTACAAAAATTGTAATCTGTCTGAGGTAGTTCCAAGGAAAGAGAACCAGTTTATGTCAGGAATAACAGGCATAATCATGAATGTTTTGCAAGACAGAGGCAATTTTGATTGAAAAAAATATATAAAAAGAAATGGAAGCTAAAAAGAAAAATAATATGTAATTTATTCTATTAAGGTGTAAATGCAATCATTTATTTGGAACACATTGAAGTACAATGGATTTTTAAAATTTAATAATTGAGGAAGAGATAGTAAACAGTGTGATGATTATAGTGTATATAGAAATTTAATTTTTTTACTATGAAATTTTCATTCAACTTGAATGGAACAAGTTGTGAGTTATTATAGGCATCATATATGGTGAATACCTGGTGTCACCCCACGTGGTTTTCTGAGGTATTGGAGCAGTAAAATTACTCTTCAATGATGTCAGTATGCATGGGGTTCAGAGACACACATCCATAATTGCAGGTACTTCAGAGGCTGAGGCAGCCTCTCAGGTTTCCAGCAAACCCAGGAATTGAAAAACACCCTGTCTCCAAGTATAAAGACTTGGGATCTGAAGTATGCATTATAGTATTTTCCAAGGATACACATGTTTTGGGGTAAAATACATAGGCCCACACACAAACAGCAATAAAAATTTCAAACATGATGTATATTCTTCTAAAGTAAAACTTCAATAAAAATATAACTGGACAAATAAAATTATATGATTATTAGTACTCTTCCTTTTTATAATTTGGATAATTTGTCTTTCACATGAATTTTTTAGTATTTTAAGTTTATCTGTGCATTTGTCAGCAGAGTCAAATTTGGACAGATCATCTGAGGCAGAACAAAAGAGGCTTCATGATATGGATGATACTGCACATCACCAGCAAAAGGTAGGCATATGTGTCAATTTAAATTCCTGGTCATTTCTTTTTCCTGCTTCCAGATGCCAATTGAAATGACCTACTACAATACTCTTTGAAAATCCAAACATAGTAATTAAATAAGTACAGAGAAGTTAACTGGTCATCAAAATAAAAATACCTTTAGCAATCAAGGTGGATGCCAGATAAACTTTATGTAAGCAATTGCACTAATATTTTCCAATAACGTTTGCATTTTCATCTATGTGACAGCCTTAAACGGTGAATGATAAATTGGAGAATATCATATCAGTTGAAACTAGGATCATGCATACATACAATGACTGCTGAACACATTCATGTAAAAATAGCTTCATTCCCAAAGGCTCAGTGTTTAATTTCACATTAGCTGTCACCCATGACAAGGTTAAAGATTTTATTCTCCATGGATTCCTGTGTCTTTACTGAGGAAGATACCAGACTCAAATGAGACACAAAACTGCCTGTTAATGGAAAATGATTCAGGATGGGTACTTTTCTGTTAATTTACATACAATTTCTATTGATTTTATGTCCTTTCCCTTCAAGAAATCAATTCACTTATTTAACATATTTTTTCTTAGTATCTAGTTGTTGTTAGACTTAAGTCATTGAATGCAATTATTGAGAAATCATGAAATTTGAGAGGTGTATTTTTCCTCTGTTCTCATGTTGTCTGTGTTAGTAGATGGTAGATTTCCATGCATTTGAATGGATTTCTGTTCCATAGTGTCTCCTGGGTACTTGTAGTGTGCAAGTTTCTCTTTGGGATGTTTCCTGGACAGGGTTTATAGATGAGGATCACATCTGAAAAATGAGCATGTTTAACATGTTACTTTCACTCACAAGTATCTCTGTAAGGGGAGAGTATCACAGAGCCACCATCACCCTGCCAGGGTAGTTTCCTGCTCAGAAGGTGTAAACCACCTGGGAAAAATAAAGTCTCAAATAATTAGTAAAGAAATAAGAGACAGAGACAGAAATTAAGTTTGAAAAGGAAAGCAGAGCTCCTGAAAGGTTCCCCAATCTCAGTAGAAGCTGGAACTGAACAACTAGAAAAAGGATCAAGTTGTTTATTTAAGGGAGAGTAGATCAAAGGCAGAGATAAGTTTTTAGCAGGAGGAATATTGCTTTTTGGTGTGTTAGGGTTCTTGCAGCAATGAAGTTGATTGGCATCTTGACAGGCCACACCCAACTCTGAATGGCTGTGTAGCTGTGAGGCTCCAGCTGGTCCACCCATCTCCAGTGCAGTGCTAAAACTGACACAGCTTTGTAAGAATTCAGTGGCTTCTAAGTCAATTTGCTTCACACCAAGTTCACATTGGCTCCTGTCAGGAGAGAATAAACTCCAATAATGATCACAGCATAAACCAAAATACGTATCCACTGTACATAAAATATATGTTTTAAATGATCTCCAGAACAGCACAAAATGACGAGATGGAGTAGGAAATAACAGGGTTAACCTGCAAAAAAAATATGTCCTGCTTATAATATAATTATTGGAACATATTTCAAAAAAGTAAGTAGAGTGAAAGTGGTGAGAGTAAGCAGAGTCAGAATAGGAGAAGTGGAAAAAATGCAATAAAAATGAGAAATGAAAAAATTTAAAATGAGAATAAAAATTGTCTCTGGCTAACAAAAAAAATGAATGATTGGAATAAATTTCTCAAATAAATAGAAAAAGAAAAATAAATAGCATGGAAAACACATAAAAATTATCAAACAAAAATATCAAAAACAATAATAGCAAAAGCTTTGAGATTTCCTAATATTAACATAGTAGAAAAGAAGATATTTCTTTCTGTCCAGGATTTTTAATTTTACTCACACATAACTTTGGGGGTTTCTGGGAAACAAATATTATTCAACACCTTATTTGTTCTAACTCCAAAAGTCCTAACCTGTTATTTTCATAAAGAAGCTGAGCTTCTCTGCTCCTTTGTCTCCTACCACATACAGAGAATGCTGAGGGAACTTAGCAATTTCAAGGAAAATCTCACCATCATTACTTATTAATCTACTCAGAAATGTGGGGCTATCTAATGTGGAAACTTCCTGACACACACTCTGGTTCATGGAGCCTAGGAACCAGTATGTAATGCAGACCACCTGGTGGATTCCTGTAGTCAATGGTCTAAAGGTGGGCAAGATTCCATGTCTCTGAGAGGTTTCCTGGAAACTTATTGGAACATGGCAGTCATAGCCTCCTTGCAGAATTTTTGGGAACTGAAGGATCATACCATTGCACCTGACAGTGCCCCAGCACTGCTGGATTCTTCTGTCATTTGAATTCTCAAAAAGCAGTCTCCTTCACTATCATTATTGTAAACCACCTATTTAAAGAGGCAGTGCTCTATGAAACAGTATGCAGCTAACTGTCCCACAGACACAACACATGTATTCCTAATGAGAATTTTCAGCCCATTCCTATCACTATCTTGAGAACGTATAAGAGGATGAACCTCCACCATTCTGTGTGGAGAGTTGGTTATGCATCTGGGAAGTTCAAACATGCAATGGTTTCAGATCTTGCCCACAGAGTTACTACAATGGAACACTTCTCAAAGATGTCGGCCCTCAGGATTTTATTGTAATTCCCTGGATGGTGTCTACAATATCAGTATGGTGATCATATGGACAAAAACTTGAAGTGCCTCTCAACTGAGTGACTTGACCATAAATGGTGTGTATGCACATGTATGTTGTTTTGCAGGAGAGCAATTTTTTACCAGGCATAACCTTGGCACTTGCTGTCACAGAAAATCAAACAACATGTTTCAGTGAAAGTTCCCAGAACTTTTAATCTTCAGGCGGACCACAGAACTAAAATGTAGCCGCCCAGAGCTATCAACAGATCTATGTCTCAGTTTCAGTTTATACCACTCAAATACTTGTTGTGAGTACCTCCATTACCCACTGTCTGTTTCAGAGGACCATCTTATTAAAAAATAGTGATAAATTTTTTTTCTGAAATCTGGGAAAAAAGTATGGATAATGTGCATTGGGTGATGAGGCTCTTGAATATTGCCTAGAATATTTAGCAGTATTTTGAATACTGGTTGATTCACCTTAAAAAATTCAACTCCCTCCTTTGCTGAGAATGTTGTATTTGAACTGAGAGGAATCTATATTGGTTTCCTATTTGTACTAAACTATTTTTCTTTAAATACTTAAGGAGATTTTGCTGTTGTGCCTTTTGTATATTAGAATATTTTAGGGCGCTGAATTCATATAAAGGATTGGGATTCATTTTGACATAGTGGGGTACCATGAATAAGTATATTGCTGCTTATTCATTGCTACTTATTCAGTGCTAAGTGTCTTTTTGTTTTTTTTAAATACATTTTACTGTTGGTGGGTATCAGAGTTAGTTCCATAACTTTACAATCTTGACTTGCAGTGCTAAAACAGCAATATTCATAAATCACATGTGCATGCTGGTATTGGTGCACTGGGGTTCTGATCGAGGAGTAGAAAATTTGAGTCATATGGCAGTCATATTCTTAGAATTCTGAGGAATCTAAAAAATGCTTTCTAGTGTGGAAGTCTTAATTTTCTGTCTGGCAGTGTAGGATTGGACTTTCCTGCTATATCCTGCACGGCATTATTTTTTGACTACTTGATGAATGTCATTCTTACTGGGGACATCTGAAATATCAATTCAGATTTAAATGATATTTCTTTTTTATTTATTAAAAAATAAATAACAGTGGGATGCATTACAACTGTTAATACACGTGTACAGAACAATTTCTCATATTTCTGGTTGTATATAAAGTATGTTGTCACCAATTCATGCATGTCTTCATACATGTACTTTGGATAATGATGTCTATCACTTTCTGCCATCCTTACTAACCCCCTGCACCCTTCTTTTCCCTCCCATCCCTCTGCCTTACCTAGAGTTCATCTATTCCTTCCTTGCTCCCCCTCCTATAGCAGCACAATTCATAATAGCTAAACTGTGGAGCTAACCTAGATGACCTTAATAGATGAATGGAAAAAATGTGGCATATGTACACAATGGAATTTTACTCAGCAATAAAAGAGAATAAAGTCATGGCATGATATTGACCAAATGTGATATATCTGTGAACAATTTGTAATTCCTGATTTGAGAATTTCCTATTTTTTGCTTTTTGCCATTGCCTAATTGGGTTTGTGAGACTCTCCTCAATGCTCTAGAAGGGAAATTCATTGCTTGCACATCACTAGTTTTCCCTGGCACTGTTGCCATCTATTTCTTCTATGAATGCACATCTTGTTTTAAAAGCCATGATTTCTGTGTTGCCCACAGAGGTACTACAACAGAACACTTTTCAAAGGTGTTTGCCCTCAGGATTTTATTGTAATTTCCAGGATGGTGTTTACAATATCAATGTGGTGATAATATGAACAAGAACTTTAAATGCTTGTCAGCTGAGTGGCTTGACCCTACATGGTGTGTAGGCACATGAATGTTCATCTGGTCACTGATTCCTATTGAGGGTCCCTAGTATTTTCACACAGGCTGTCCTATTCGTTATGCAAATTCATCAGTTTTTCTGATTCCAAACTTTGAAAGTAGTCAGTCAAGAAACTCAGTGTGATGCTGTGCTACTGCCTTACTATTTTGAAATTTCTATTAGTTCCTTCTTTGATGAAAAGTATTGCATACTGTAACCAAATTGAGTGTGCTTCTTTGTTCACATAAAATATGCACTATATACACAACCAGAGATATGATAAATCGTGCTCTTTATGTGTAATATGAATTGTAATCATTCTGTGCTATGTAACAAATTAGAATACAAAATAGACACATTCTCTTATTGACGCTTACTTCTTTAAAAATGAAATTTTGACTATCTAAATACTTTGCTTAATGAGGCAAATATTTGGAAGTCTCTGGAGACTCAAATGAAACAAGTCCAAGAGTATTTTCTTCCTACTGGAGGTGACCCATTGGAAGGGTCTTATCATAACAAATATCATATAAATCAATAAAACAATTGGCCCTTCATTGTTAGAAATAGTGAATCTGTTAAACATGAAATCTAATTCACAAAAGCATTTTAAATATATTTTATACTCTGTTTTTAGATTTGAGTAAGAATGCAGAGCTTGCTAATTAAGCACTGATGTTAGTTGTTTTGGATATATGCATATCAGTGAGTTTGGTGTAAGAGAACACATTTCCTCTTTCATTCTTCCTGATATTCCCAATCAGTAGCCAGATGAAGAGAGGAGCTCAGCTTCATCAGGACAGCATGTGAAATTGTGTCTCATATGGAAATATTGTTGCAGAAAATGTAATGGTGTAATCTGCAATTGCAATGTCTTCCTAACTATAAATATAAAGATGGTCAGAGAGGGATGCAGAAAGCTATATGAAACTTATTATTGTCATTATTTTTACCAGAGTGATTCTGAGAAACATCAAAAGGTATGTGCTGCTTGTGGGTCCAGGACGTTTGAACCAAGGACAAAGACAATAAATGGACACAGACAAGGTAAGAACCATATAGAATACAAAATACATTGTAAAGGGCATTGCCAAAAAATATGAGCACTGGTATACAGTACTTGTTCAAGAAATATGTCTATTAAAATAAATAGTAGAGTTAAATAAATACAAGAAATGGTGTATTTCATTACTTTTCAGCCACAGGTTGAATTGAATGTATTGCTTAAAGAATTGCATTGTGAATTGCATTTGACACATGCTTCTCTAACAGGTAAATCTGAAATAAGGAAAACAACAGAAGAAGGGGGAGTGAAGACTGAGAAAGGCGGTAAGTACACATAGTAAAAAAAAAAAAAAAAATAGAGGCGCTGGGGATGTGGCTCAAGCGGTAGCATGCTCGCCTGCCATGCGCACAGCCCAGGTTCGATCCTCAGCACCACATACAAACAAAGATGTTGTGTCCGCTGAGAACTAAAAAAAAAAAAAATATTAAAAAAAAATTCTCTCTTTCTCTCTCTCTCCCCCCCCCACTCTCTCTTTAAAAAAAAATAGAAAGAATAAATGGTAGTCAGGATAGGGTAGGAAATTTCAACACTTGAAAAGGGAAAAGAACAGGGTTTTCAAAATGTGGGAAGAATTTGCATGTTTCCATTCCCAAAGTTGAGTGAAAGAGAAAGTACAACTTTCCCACCCTTTTTGACTTATTCACAGTTGGGAATAAATTGAGGAGTGAAGACCTGTTGCCACAGAGCTAAGTTCAGTTACCCCAAATGATTTAATGACATACAATATGTTGATACAGCCTAGGGCAAAATGATAGTGCAGAAACACCAAATATAAAAGTAGAAAGAAGTATGAATGGTAATTAAGCATGTCCAAAATCCACAGATATCTAAAGTTAATCTAAAATTAATAATGAAAAATTATCAATGAAGATATTACGCATCCTTATGAATTTTAATTTGTGGGGACATTTTAGGGAGGAATCCACAGATACATTGAAATTAGATGAATTTGAAGATGACAAATTTCACACTGAAACTCTGCAACTATAAGGAATCATCCTTTGGGCACCATCTTGAAACTCTTGCTTCTACTTTTCCATTAGAATCTAAGGTGATTCCAATGATTCTGATGTATAAACAACATGATTTGGATCTGTGGATTGTATCTCCTTTTGGGAAATATGCAAGAACTGCTATTGATTCCTACAGTTTGAGGACACAACCAGATCAAGTGCAACCATAAATCTTGCTTTCATTCTGAGCATGTCTCTTGAGATATGCAAAGGACATAGGACTAAGATGAAGAAATGATATTTCTAAGATAAATCTGTTACTTTGGTAGGCAACAAATAGTGGCAAAGATCCACTATAAAGGGTGTAAAATGGAAAAAGGGAAGCTCCCACTTTATGGATTTTTTGGAAAAACTAAAGGGAAAGTGAGGGAGGAAATAGCATTTAGGTAGAAAATACAAGTAAATGGAGAGAATTCTAGCCAGCTCTCTTCAGTTTGTCTGCTTTCAAGTCAAAATCTGGTGCTAAGATGATAAGAACGAGTAGCAGCTGGAAGAATCAGGGTACCCTACAGCTACCAATTTCTCCCCTTCTAAAATTTAGTAGGCACCACATTGTGTGAGGTATTTGTATGTGTCATTCATTTTAGCAACATTGCATTTTTTAAGCATTCTTTAATGAAGTCTAATATTTTCATCTATACATTTTTTATTAACATCCTTAATATTTTGCTTTCATCATTATTTTATTCATTTTTATTTTATTCATTTTTGTGAGAAACCATGTCCCTGGACATGTCAGGAATGCACCATATTACTGAGAAAAGTTATGAACTCTAGAAAGCAGATAGATGTTGGGATGATCTGGGACTTGTGTGCAATTCCTTAAAAAGCTGTCTATATATGCCACACCAGACTCAAATTTTAACCAGAAACTTTTATTCAGTTACTCCTCAAACACTAACACTATTACTCTTAATGTATTTACCATTTTCTTTAAAACAGAATGGTTTATTGATATCTGATAACTCTTCAAGTTTTGAAAACAATTTTTCTTTGGGTTGGCCTTGTCTGAATCCTTTGAGGCTTATCATACATCTTTTTTTCCATAGATGTTATATCACTTTCTTCATACAAGAGAGGAAATATAAAACTGATGTTGGTTAAACGAGTGGATAAAGGAAAAGATGACACACCAGTTTCCAACATGGGTATGAACAAACATTGAGATGGTGTTAGCTGATCCTCTCAGTGCATATATCTGAGCTAATTAGCTCAGAAAACTCTCCATGATGAGCAAACAATTATATCTTCC
This sequence comes from Callospermophilus lateralis, assembly GCF_048772815.1. Taxonomy (NCBI): domain Eukaryota; kingdom Metazoa; phylum Chordata; class Mammalia; order Rodentia; family Sciuridae; genus Callospermophilus; species Callospermophilus lateralis. The sequence goes on from NW_027510148.1 coordinate 307,337, forward strand.
CTGGGAATTTCATAACAATTTTGGAATTATTAATTATAAGGCAAATGAGGATTAGGAAACATAATAAAATGTATTAATTGATTCTGATAAGATTCACAAAAGATTTGCACTGCCACATTTTTAACTCAGCTTTGACACTGAATTTCTCAGGCTTCTTCTTTCCTCCTCTGACTACAGTTCATTCTGCATCTTGACACTGGTATATATACCTATGTCTTTCTATAATTGGTCATTCCAAAAATGATTTTTCCTTTAAAACTCAACTGCATAAATATTATTGAGCCCATATTCCTGATTTTGTTTTAGTACTTTGAGTATTGTGGCTTTACTCAACATATATTTAATTCATTTTACTGCTTTCATTGGCCCTTTTTTGCACATAGATGTCTATTTGTTGGAGTATAGTTTTCCAGAAATTTTGAGTAAGAGTTGTAATTCAAATATATACTAGCATATACCAAAGAAACATTTGCTCATATTTCTTTAACATGGTTGGTTTGTCCTGTGGCCTACCTTTTTTCTTTGTTCATGTCATTAATCTTCATTCTAAAAAGGTCACCGACAATTTTCTATCCTCTGCATTTCTGGAAATATTACCTCCATTCAGGCTGGCATCAACTTGCTAATGCACTTATTGCCTTCTCATTATTCATCTCCATTCATGCACAGGTCCTTCTTCATCATCACCTGCTCATAGCACTGAGGATGGTCCTGTTACTTATGCATATACTGCACATATGACCATTGTCCCTCTTTAGAACATGAATGTCCAAGCATCTTAACTTTCCTAGGAATCTTTCATAATATAAATTTTGCCTCAGTCTCTGTCTTGTTCCCTCTATCTGCCTGCACTGTCCTCTTGCTCTTCTCTCACCAATCCCTAAATCATCATATAACATGTTCCTATTTAAACCCTGTCTCTATGTACAGCCTTTCAGCTCTGAGTATTTCTAGCCTCTGGTGGGTAATCTCACTTCTGAAGTCTCCACTATCTCCATCTCTAGAATATAAATCATTGCTAGCACCTAAGGCTCTTATCACAAACTCAACTGTGGTGGAATTTAATAAAAATGTTGACTTCAACATAATATAAAAGGAGTCCACTCAAGTCCAGGAAATGAGAAAGTAGACAGGAAAGTGAATACTTTACATTTCAAATGTTTATTACCCAGTTTGGAAGCTATAAAATGTCTGTTGAAGCCCCAGCAAAAGAAAAAAGACTTTACATCAGGAATAACAGCAATAAGCATAGATGAATCACAAGTCAGACTGATTCCTAATAGTAAAAAAGAAAAGAAACAAATTTTTAAAAACTATGAATTTTGTTGATAAAGATGTAAATGTGATCACTTTTGCAAGATATCACAAATGATGTACAATGTACATTTTTAAATATAATTTGTAAAAGAAGAGATAGTAAAAATTCTGATGCCTCCTATTTCCATAGAAAAATAATTTTTTTCTCTGTGAAATTCACTTTCACCTAAAGTAGATCAACCTGTGAGTTATTTTAGCATTGTACATAGTGACACAGGGTATCACCCCAATTGGTGCTCTGATGCATTGATCACTAAAATTACTACTAATTGATATCAATATGTACTAGCTTCAGAAGGACACGTCTATAATTGCAGGCGGCTGAGGACAGATTCCTGTCAGGTTTCAAGCCAACTTTGGTACTTAAAGACGCCCTGTCTCCAAATGTTAAGACAGGTAATTTGATATAAACGCAATATTTCTTGCCAAGGACATACATGTCCCTGGATAAAATACCCAGGCCTACATGCAAACAAAATAAAAATTTCAAACATGAGATATATTCACTTAAAATTAAGCTTGATTGAAACTGTATTTTGAGGAAAGTAAAATGATAGGATTATTACTACTGTTCCTTTTTACTTGGATTAATTGTCATTCACATTATTTTCTAAGTAGTTTAAAATTTTGTGAATTTTTCAGCAGAGTCCCATTTGGGCAAGTCATCACAATTAGAGCAACAGAGACTTGAAGGCCCTGAGCACAGCAAAAAACAGGTATGCACATTAGTCAAATTCCCAATTACTTCGATTCTTCTCATTCTCAGAAGATCAATTAGGCCAAGTGAATTGAACTCATAGAACACTCTTTGGGGATCCAAACATCACAAATTAATATTTAAGTGTAAAGATGTTAACAGATCATGAATATAAAAATAGCTTTAGAAATCAAGGTGATTACAGGTAAGCTTTATGCTAGCATTGTTTCTGTATTTTTGAAGAATGTTTGTGTTTGCATCTGTGCACCATCCATAAGTGGAGAGTGATAACTTGAAGACTTATAAATAACCAGTTGAAACTAGGAACACACGAAAGGCAATGACTCACTGAATCCAATGGAAGAAACATGTTCATTCGCAAAGGCTTAACATTTAATTTCACATTACCTGTCATCTAGGCCAAGGTTTCCAGTGTCTCCATTGAGTAAGGGAACAGGCTTCAATCAGAAACAAAACCTTATGGGATGAGAAAACCTCAGGATGGGTATTGTTCTGCTAATGTACAAACAATACTTGTTTCCTATCCATTGTCTGCAAGAAATGAATAAAATTATGAAAATGTTTACTTTACCTCTTTATGTGAGGTTAGACCAAAGATTTTGGATGCTATTTTTGGGAAATTTTGAAATTCTGAAGGGTTGTTTGCCTCCTGTTCTCATATGATCTGTGTTGCCATGTGAAGGACTTATATGCATTTACATGGGTTCTTATCCACATTTACACGTGGGTCCTTGTAGTGTTCAAGATTCTCTTTGGGATGTGTCCTTAGCAGGAATTACATCTGAGTATCAGGTTTGAAAACCAGCATTTTCCACATGCCAGTTTCACTCACAGGTATTTCTGTGAGAGTAGACAATAAACTCCCAACAATGATCACAGTTTATTGAAAAACACAACTATAAATAAAATTTATTTTTAAAATCATCACTAGACCACCACAAAAGGAAGAGATAAAGTAGGAAATAATTATGTTTACCTGGCAAATCAAAAGGACCTTGGTGATAATACAATTATTAGGATTTCTGTTGAAAATGAAGGAAAGTTGGGCTGGGGATGTGGCTCAAGTGGTAGCATGCTCGCCTGGCATGTGTGTGGCCCAGGTTTGATCCTCAGCACCACATACAAACAAAGATGTTGTGTCCGCCAAAAACTAAAAAATAAATATTAAAACACTCTCTCTCTCTCTCTCAAGTTGAAAAGAAAAATTAAAATGAGAACTAAACTGGCCACTTCATAATGAATGCACAGCCCCGCACCCAAACACACACACACACACACACACACACACACACACACACACACAGAGAGTAATGGAATGAAATTTTAAGAAAAAAAAATAAGATTGAAGGTTAAAAACGAAATAATGTGAAAACTCTATACCAATAGCAGACAAAACATATCAAGAACAGCAACAGCAAAAGCTTCAGATTTCCCTTATACTAACATTATAGAAGATAGTTTGTCCAGGATTTTTAATTTTAGAAACCTATTTTGGGAGGTTTCTGGGAAACAAAAATAATCCAGCTCTTTAATTATTTGCTCTAGCCCCCAAAGGCCTAACCTGCTATTGGCATGAATAAGCTGAGCTCAGAGGCTCCTTGGTTTCATTACACCTTATAATGTCCCAGCACTGCTGCATTCTTTTGTCACTTGAATTTTCAAAAAGCACTTCTCCTTCACTGTCATTATTCTAAACGACCATTTCAAGAGATAGTGTTCTGTGGACCTCTACTCAAAATAACTATCCAACAGGCACAACACATGTATTCCTGGTGAGAGATTCCATCCCACTCCAATTATCACTATCCTGACACCATTTGATCAGGGTAAACTTCTACTATTCTGTAAGCAGACTAGATTCTGTGTTTTGAAGTTGCAAGACCTGCAGTGGTTTCTGATCCAGCACACAGGGTCACTACAGTGGGACTCTTCTCCAAGGTGTGTGCCCCGAGGATTTTATTGTAATTCCCAGGAGACTTTCTGTAAGCACCAGTGTGTTGGAAATATGAACAAATCTCCAAATGCCTCTCAGCTGAGATTGTTTACCATCCCTGGTGTGGCTGTTGATTTGTGCTTTTAGAATGCAGCATGCTTAGAGCTTCAAATAACACATTTCAATGAAAGTACCATAACTTTTTAATCTTTGTCAGACCACAGGTCCAAGCTGCAGCTCTGCAGAGCTCTCAGCAGATCTGGTCTCAAATTTTTTTTAAAACCCATTTTAATTCTTCTTTGGGGTGCCTCTTAACCATTGTTTTGTGCCATGGTTTCATCTGATAGAAGCTGAAATAGGAATGTACGTTTTTTTTCAGTTATCCCAAGAAAAAAGCCTCGGTGAGGTAACCAGAGTGAAAAAAAACAGATACTGCACTCACCATCTAATTCTGCCTAGGATTTTGGGCAGTATTTTGAACTTTGTTTGAAAACCATGCAAAAATCCAAGTCTCTCCTTTGCTGAGAATGTTGTATTTGAGTTGAAAGGAATATTCCTATTTTCTCTCTAAAATAATTTTTATACATTTAAGAAGATCTTGGTGCTATAACTTTTATATGTTTGAAAGATTTAAGTCAGTATTTTAATACACTATATGAGGAATCATTTTGCCATAATGGCTTATCAAGAATAACTAAATTGCTAAAAATCAGTGCTGAAGAGCCTGGGGTTATGGCTCAGTGGTAGAGCACTCGCCTCGCAAGTGCAAGGCCCTGGGTTCAATCCTCAACACCACATAAAAATAAATAATTAATAAATAAATAGATAGATAAATAAATAAATAAATAAAAGTTATTGTGCACAACTACCAAAAATAAATATTTAAAAAAATCAGTGCTGAATATTCCATGTGTTTTCTTTAATCCATTCTTTGTTGGTGGGTGTCAATTAGTTCTATAACTCTATAAATGTGACTTGCAGTGCTAAAATTGAAGTTCATATATCACATGTGCATTCTGATTCATACGTTGGGATTAATTGGAAGGAGTGGGAAAGCTGGATTGTATTCCTAGAATCTAAAGGAATCTCCATAATGCTTTCTAATATGGAGGTCTTAATTTTCAGTCTGGCAGTCTAGGACTGGATTTTCCTGCCACATCCTTAACTGCACTTATTATTTGAATACTTGAAAAATGTCATTCTGACTGGGGGCATCTGAAATGCCAAAGATGTTTGGAATGGTATTTCCTTGAATTCTAGTGGGCATTTTGTAATTCCCGATTTAAGAACTGTGTATCTCTTGCTTTTCCCATTGTTTAATTGGGTTAGTGAGATTCTCCTCAGCCTTCCAAAGAAAAAATTCATTACTTGTACTCTGCTACTTTTTCCTGGCAATGCTGCAGTGTATTTCTTCAATGAATGCATTTCTTAAAAAAAAAAAACAAAACAAAACATGGATTCTGTATTTCATCTCACCACTGGTTCTCTGTTGTGGCTTTCCAGCATTTCCACACAGCCTGACTTATTCATTATGCAGTCATACACCAGTTTTTCTGGCTCAAATCTCTGAAAATATTCAGTCATTAAATAGTGCATTCCTTCCTTGGAATTCCAAGAATTTCTTCAATGAAGATATTTGCATACCCTACCCAAATGCAGTGTTTTCCTTTGTCCACATTAATTGTAGACATATTTTCATTCCAAATTTCTCTTCCTTGAAAATGAAATTTTCATGAAGTAAATACTTTGCTGAAACATATTAATTTTGGGAAGATTCAATGACTCAAATTAAACAATTTCAAGCATATTTTCTTCCGACTTGACGTGACACATTTGAAAGTCTCCATCACATGAAATATCACATTTTGACATGTATTTAACCCTCCCAGGCTGCAGTTGTGGCTTAGTGATAAGACTGTTTGCCTTGCATTTGTGAAACCCAGGATTTGATTCAGCATCACATAAAAATAAATTAATCAAATAAATGAATCATGCCCAACCACAAGCAAAATTTAAAAAAAAATAAATTTAACCCTCCTATGACTAAAATTTCAAATCTATATAACATCAAGTTCCAGTCTCAAATGAGTTTTGATTGTTTACTACTGTGTTCTTAGTTTTGTTGGAAGAATGCACACATTCCTAGTTAAGCACTGATGTGAGATGTTTTGAATATATGTGTATCAGTGATTGTTGTCAGAGAACACATTTCCTCTTTCATTTTTCCTAGTTTTATCTTATGGGTAGCCAGATGAATAGAAGAGCTCAGCTTCATTGGGGCTGCATAAGATCATGCCTCATAAGGAAATATTGTTTCACTAAGTGTAATGGTCTAATCTCCAATTCAAAGACTGCACACATGTAAATATGGGGATGTGCAAAGAGTGATGATATTATCTATATGTAACTCATTTTTGTCATTATTATTGCCAGAGTGATTCTGAGCAACATCAGGAGATGTGTGCTGCTTCTGAATCTGTTGAGATCAATGCAAGCACAAAAAAGGGAATAAGTGAACTTGGAAAAGGTAAGAACCACATAGAAGACTAAATACATTGGAAAGAATATGGCCAAGAAATATGAGCACTGGTAAATACTAATTGTGCAAGACATGTGCATATTAAATAAGTAGTAAAGTTTAAGAAAAAAATGTAAAAAGTGGAGTATCTCATTAGGTTTCAGCCACAGGTTAAATTGGATGTATAGATAAAAGTACTGAACTATTAGTTGCATTGAGACATGCTTTTATCACAGGGAAATTTAAATAAGGAAAAGGTCATAAAAAAGAGGGAATTAAGACTGATGAAGGTAGTGAGTACACATCATCAAAAAGAATAAAAGTAAAAAAGAATCAGTGGTACTCAGGAGAGGGTAGGAAATCCCAACAACATGTGAGAAGGGAAAAGAACAGGGTTTTCAAAATGTGGGAAGAATTTGTGTGTTTCCAGTTCCAAAGCTGAATGATGGAGGATTTAACTTTTCCACTCTTCTGACTTACTCACAGTTGGGAATGAATTGAGAAGTGAAGACCTGTTTCCACAGAGCAAAGTTCACTTACCCTAATGACTAGGCAGGTGTACAAGTTAATGACATGCAATATGTTGCTACTCACTAGGGCAAAATTTTAGGGCAGAAACAGCAAATGGATTAGTTGAAAAAATTAGGAATTGTTATTGGGCATTTTCCAAATCCACAGGTATCTAAAATTAACTTTGGAAAGCTTACAGATTCTTCTCAACTTTATTTTGAGGGAGGAATCCAGAGCTATATTCAAATTAACCTAGAGGAATTAGAAGCTGACAAATTTCACACTGTCACTCTGCAACTTTTAGGAATCATCTCTTAGTTACCATGTTCAAAACCTTGTTCTGACTCAGCAGGTCGTAGCTTCTATATGTTCATTATACTCTATGGTGATTCAAATGATCCTGGTCTGTAGAAAAAATGATTTGGAGCTGTGCATTGGATATCCTTTTGGGAACTATGCAAGAAACACTATCAGTTCCTACATTTCAGGACACAACCAGGTCAAGTGCAAGCACAAATCTTGCTTTTCATTCTGAGCATGTCTCTTGAGATGTGGGAGGAACCCAAAGACTAAGGTGAAGAGAAGATATTTCTAAGATAAATCTGTCACATTGACAGGCAGCAAGGTGTGGCAAAGAGCCACACATAAAATGTAAAATGTAATGAGACAAGCTCCCACTTCCATGGGTTTCTTTGGAAAAGCTAAAGGGATGGGAATGTGAGGAAGGTAACATAGAATTTAGCAAGGAAATATGAGGAGCAGGAGAGAATTCTCATCAGTTCTCTTCAGTTTGTCTGTTTCAACTCAAAATCCCAAGCAGTCATGATAGGAATCATTTACAACCAGAAGAATCTGAGTAACCTGCAGCTACTTATTTCCCCCAACTACATCCAGAGGTATCACAGTGTGTGAGGCATCCATGTGTCATTCAGATGAGCACTGTTGCATTTTTGAAGCATTCATTGCTTTAAAGGACACTAATATTTCCATACTTACTATTTTCATTATTATTCTTAATATTGTTGATTTCATTATTTTATTGGTGCTTTGTGAGAGACCATGTCCCTGGACATTCCAGGAATGCACCATATTGCTGAGGTAAATTCTGAACTCTAGAAAGCAAATGTTGTGATCATCTGGAACTTATGTGCAATTACTTGAAAAGCTGTCATTATAAGCCACACCAGACTCATTTTTTAACCAGAAAACTTTTATGAAGTTTTCTCCTCCAACACCAATACAATACTCTTTTTGTATCAACAAATTTCTTTGAAACACACTAGTCTATTGATATCTGATAATTCTGAAAACTTTCAGAACACTTTTCTTTTTGGAAAAGTGCCTACTATTTCCTAGTCTGCACACTTTAGCTTTACTGTATATTTTTTTCAATGGGTGAGGAACCACTGTCTTCCCAGGAGAGTGCAAAAAGAAAGTAATTATTGATTAAACAAGAGATTCTGGGAAAAAAATCAGTTTTTCACATAAGTTTGAGCAATATGTGTATTACTTTTTATTCTAAAAACACATATCTTGGCTAATTAGCTCAGAAAATTCTCTCTGATGTGCACATAAGTATACCTTCTCCTGAAAACTCATCACAAAAATGGATTTGTTAATTATGAGGCAAATGAGTGACAGGAAGCATACTTATAATAAAATGGATTAAATGATTCTGATAGGGTTCACTCGAGATATGTCCTGCCATATTTTAAACTCAGTTTCCTTATTGCACTTCTCAGGGTCCTTTTTTTCCTCTTCTGAAAACAGATCACTGTGCTCTTCAGCATTCTTCATATCTAGCATTCTGTTAAAGACCATTGCAAAAGTGATTTTACTACTGGAAACTTAACTGGAAGTTTTCTGAAACCTATATTCCTGATTCTGATTTAGTACATTTGAGTCTTCTGTCATTGCTCAACATAAAGCCCCCAAATGAAAGAGGATTCCTAAAGCTAAAATAATCTTCACCAATGCTAACTAACAGGACTAGGGTCCATATTCATTTAGTGTGTAATGAGGGTAGTTTTGTTATATTCAGATTTTTTGAAAGTAATTAATTTTAATTAGGTATATACATGACAGCAGAATGCATTTTGATGCAGCACAGCTTCACATTTCTATGGTTGTACACAGTGTAGTGTCACCATATATATACAGTACCTAGGTAATGATGTCCATCTATTCCACCATCTTTCCTGCCCCCACATACCCTCCCCCTCCCCTTTGCATATTCAGATTTATTTGAGCATCATCTCAATCTCTTTTCAGTTCGTCGGGATTTATGTGATTCCTTCAAGGTAAAATTTATCTTCTATGTTTATTTTACATTTTTAAGTGCATGCTGGATGGGATCAAATCTAAAATATATATTATATCTTTTATCCAAGAACATCAAGCCTATGAAAAAAATCGAAGAAAAAATGGCAAAATTGATAATGGAAACATGGAATTTCAATATAGGTAACTTTTGTGGTACAATTTTTCTAGAAACCATATAATGAAACCTTTGAAAGGATAACAAACTATTCATACATGATATATATATTCCACAATGTGTTGTGATTATTGCCACAACATGTGGATGTTGATGCTTGATCCAGTTTTCAAAATATTTTTGTAAACTCATGAGGAAAATATATTAAAAAGTGCTTATATCATACTTATATCTAAAATTATATTTCCCAGACTGGAGTCATTATAGTGGTTAGTTGAAATGTGAGGCTGATTTTCTTTCTTCCCTAAATTTAAAAAGATTTTAAAGGGGCAGATCTAGAACTGAGATGCCTGAGAGAATGAAGATATGTTTTTTTTTGCTTGAATCTAGGAGGCCAGTATCAGCCTGTGACATAGGAGAAACCCATTGAAAAGAGAATGTTAACTCTACTATGACAACTTGTGTATGGACTAATTTCATGACTTTGTGTTTTGTTTCATGCTTTACTTTTGTTCATGCCCTTCACCATTGATATGATCAGTCTATAGCAAGAAAGGATGCAATGTATGATCATATGTAATTTATTTTACTCCTTTCCTATAAAATGAATCCATTATTTCTGAGAAACTTCTTTCCAGGAATTTGGACTAAATGATCTAAATCAAAAATAAACTTCCACATAGCAATAAGAGCATTCTCATATTCCTACGACATGGTTTGTTTATGTTGTTCTCAATGCTTGGCATTGAACTGGATTCTTTTGCATGCTGGGCAGTTGATCTCCCATTGATCCTCTCCCACAGACTTTTCTGATAGTCCTGTGGTATTTGTAAATCCAATTTCAGAAAATTTCACACCAAGCTTCTAAATGAGTTATCTCAACACAGGATGATTTTGCTACAGGAGAAACTACATGCTAAATGGAAGCAACATTCACAGTTCCTGCACTGTATTAAGCATCTCATTTGTGAACATGAATAACAGAATCTCAAATTACTCAGACCCACCTTCTGTATTTGTTCATTTAATTAAAATTGATTCTTACATCTCACTGAAATTTTTCTACTCTCTATATTTTGAGAAAAATGACATCCAATCAGGATGCATCAATTTTCTAGTGCACTGTTGCCTTCTCATTACTCATCTCCATTTCATGCACATGCCACTCAAGGTCACCTGCATATTGCATTGAGGTTGGTTCTGCTATTTATGCATATACTGCATATATGACCATCAGCCCACTTTAATACAAGGATGTCCAAGCATCTTAACTTCCCCAGGAATCTTTCATAATACAAATTTTTCCTCACTGCATATTTTATCCCTCTCTCTGCCTGCAATATCCTCTGGCCATTCTCCTTGCCAATCCCTATATAGTCAGACAAGCATGTCCCATTTAAACCTTGTGTCTATGTATAGCCTTCCATTCTTTCAGCATTTCCTTCATCTAGTGAATATCCTCACTTTTGAAGTCTCCTTTCATCTTTATCTCTAGAAAAGTATTTACCCCTGGTCCCTAGTTTCACCTCTAGCTCTTATCACAAATTCAACTATAGGTAGAAATAAATAAACCTGTTGACAATAACATGATATAAAAGCAGTTCCCTCAAGTTCAGTAGCTGATGAACTGGCTAGAAAACTGAATACTTTACAGCTCACGTGTTTATTACCCGTACAAAAGTTGTAATATGTCTAAAGTAGTCCCAAGGAAAAGCAAAAACAGTTTATGTCAGGAATAAGAGGAATAATCATGGATGTTTTGCATGAAAGAGGCAATTATAATAGAAAAAATATGAAAAGAAAGGGAAATTAAAAAGAAAAATAATATGGAATTCATTTTATTAAGGTGTAAATGTGATCACTTATCTGGGACACAATTAAGTACAAGGATTTTTAAAATTTAAAAATTGAGCAAAGGATAAACAGTGTGATGATTTTTGTTTACATGGAAATTTAATTTTTCCTATAAAATTTTTATTCAAGTTGAATGAATCAAGTTGTGAGTTATTGTAGACATCACACATGGTGAATACCTAGTGTCTTCCCCATTGGTTTTCTGAGTTAGTGGACCAGTAAAATTACTCTTCAATGATGTCAGTATAAATGGGGTTCAGAGGAACACATCCATAATTGCAGGTACTTGAGAGGCTGAGGCAGGCCCCTGCAGGGTTTCCAGTAAACCTTGGACTTTACAGACACCCTGTCTCCCAATATAAAGACTTGAGATCTGAAGTAAGCATTATAATATTTGCCAAGGATACACATGTTTTGGGGTAAAATACACAGGCCCACACACAAATAAAAATTTCACACATGACATACATTCTCCTAAAGTAAAACTTCAATAAAAATATAACTGGACAAATAAAATTATAAGATTATTCATACTCTTCCTTTTTATTTGGATAATTTGTCTTTCACATGAATTTTTTAAGTAGTTTAAGTTTATCTGTGCATTTGTCAACAGAGCCACATTTGGACAGATCATCCGAGGCAGAACAGAAGAGTTTTCATAATATTGATGATACTGCACATCGCCAGCAAAAGGTAGGCACATGTGTCAATTTAAATTCCTTGTCTTTTTTTTTTTTGCTTCCAGACATTAAACTAGGCCAATGGAAATGACCTACTACAATACTCTTTGGGAATCCAAACATAGTAATTAAATATTTAAGTACAGAGAAGTTAACTGGTCAGCTACAACTAAAAATTTTTTTAAAAGAAATCAATGCAACTATTAATTATATTTACCTTATTTATTTAGTTGTGGTTAGACCTAATTCTTTCGATGCAATTTTGGGGAAATCATGAAATTTTGGAGGTCTTTTCCTCTGTTTTCCTGTTGTCTGTGTTAGTAGGTGGTTCATTTCCATGTACTTGAATGGATTTCTATTCCACAGACTCATGTGGGTACTTGTAGTGTGCAAGTTTCTCTTTGAGATGTTTCCTGGCCAATATTTATTTCTGAGTATCACAGCTGAAAATGAGCATATTTTACGGTCTACTTTCACTCACAAGTATCACTGTAAGGGGAGAGTATCATGAGGCCACCATCACCCTGCTCATAAGGTGTAAGCCATCTGAGAAAAAGAAGGTCTGAAATAAATAGTAAAGAAATAAGAGTCAGAGATAGAAATTAAGTTTGAAAGGTGAAGCAGAACACTTAAATGGATCCCCACTTTCAGTGGAGCTGCAACTGAGCAACTAGAAAATGTCTCCAATTCTTCATTTAAGGGAGAGTGTATCAAAGGCAGGGATAAGTTTTCAGAAAAAGGAACTTGTGTGTGTGTGTGTGTGTGTGTGTGTGTGTGTGTGTGTGTATACATACTAGGGATTGAACTCAGGGCCACAAGACCACTAAGCCATATCCTCCACCCTATTTTGTATTTGATTAAGAGACAGGGTCTCACTGAGTTGCTTAGCACCTCACTCTTTGCTGAGACTGACTTTGCACTCATGATCTTCCTGCTCAGTCTCCTGTGCTACTGGAATTACAGGCATGCACCACTGCACCTGAAAACAGGAGAAATGTTCTTTTTGTTGTGGTAGGTGTCTTGCAGCAAAGAGGTTGATTAGCATAGTGGCCACACCCAACTCTGGCTGTGTGGCTATGTGGCTTCACCTGGTCCACCCATCTCCAGTGCAGTGCTGAACCTGATAAAGCTGTGTAAGAAGTCACACATAGGGGCCAGTCTCTCAAACCAGTAAGATTGCTGATGGAAATTCCCAGATACCAGACTTTTTCTACCCAATGGCTTCTATGTCTATTTGATTCTCATAAAGTGCATGGCTGGTTCCTGTGAGGAGAGAGTAAACTCCAACAACCATCACAGTATAAAGAAAAACATGTATTCACTGTACACAAAATGTATGTTTTAAATTATTTCTAGAACAGAAACAAATGAAGAAATGGAGTAGGAAATAACAAGGTTGACCTCCAAAAACACCTGCCTTGGTTATAATACAATTATTAGAATATATTTTTAATATGAAGTAGAGTGAAAGTGGTGGGACTAAAGAAAGACAGAATAGGAGAAGAGGAGAAAATGCAATAAAAATTAGAAATGAAAGGATTTATAGTGAGAATAAAAATTATCTCTGGGTACCAACCCCCCCAAAAAAAATAGAATGAAACTCTCATTTAATAAAAGAGAGAAAAATGAAATAACATGGAAAAACAATACAAGTAACAGACCAAAAATAATGAACAATAACAGCAAGAGTTTGAAACTCCCTAATATTAACACAGTAGAAAAAAAGATATTTCTGTCCAGGATTTCTAAATCTAGCCAGAAATAACTTTGGGGTTTCTGGGAAACAAATATTATCCAACACTATCTTTATTTGCTCTAGCTGCAAAATGCCTAACCTGATATTTGTATGAATAAGCTGAGCCCCTCTGCTCCTTTGTCTCCCACCACACTCAGAGAATACTGAGGAAATTTAGCAATTTAAAGGAAACCCTTACCCTCAGTACTTGTTCATGACTCAGACAAGTGGGTCTATCTAATTTGGGAACTTCCTGACAAACACTCTGGTTCATGGAGCCTAGGGAATAGTATGTAATGCAGACCACCTGATGGATTCCTGTAGCCAGTGGTGTAGAGATGGGCAAGATTCCATGTCTCTGAGTAGTTTCCTGGCAAACTTTTGGAGCATGACATTCATAGTCTGCTTGCAGAATCTTTTGGAAACTGAAGGAAAATATCATTGCACCTAACAATGCCCCAGCACTGCTGGATTCTTCTGTCACTTGAATTCTCAAAAAGCACTCTCCTTCACTATCATTATTCTAAATATTTATTTAAAGAGGCAGTGCTCTGTGGATTTCTACTCAAGTAACTGTCCAACAAGCATTACACATGTATTGCTGATGATAATTTTCAGCCCATTCCTGACTATCACTATCCTGAGAACATATGATGAGGGTGAACCTCCACCATTCTGTGTGGAGAGTTGGCTATGCATCTGGGAAGTTCAAGACCAGCTGTGGTTTCTGATCTCACCCACAGAATTACTACAAGGGGACCCTTGTCAAAGGTGTCTGCTCTCAGGATTTTATTGTAATACCCAGCAGGGTGTCTACAAGTATAAGCATGGTGGTAACAGACAAGAACTTGAAATGCCTCTCAAGCCAGCTGACTGGTTTGACCCTATCTGCACATGTGTGTCTGCACATGTGTGTTGTTCTGTAGGACAATTTTTCTACCAGAAATAACCTTGGCACTTGCTTTCACAAATCTTCAAACAACATCATTCAATGAAAATGCCAAGAACTCTTCATCCTTAGGCAGACCACAGGACTAAAGTCTAGCTGCCCAGAGCCATCAGCAGATCTGTCTCAGTTCTCTTTTACACCTACCTTAATACTTGTTGTGGGTGCCTCAATGACCACAGTTTATGAAAGAGTTCCATCTTATAAAAGTTAAAATAAGAATGAAGATTTTTTTCTGAAATCTTGCAGTGCCGTTCTGCCTATGCAATTTGGCAGTATTTTGAATTCTGGTTGATATCTCTGAGAAAATTCAAATACCTTCTTTGATTAAAATGTTGCATTTGAATTGAGAGGATTATACATTAGTTCCCTTTTTTCACTAAAGTATTTTCCTTTGTATAATTAAGGAGTTTTTGCTGTTGCAACTTTTATGTTAGAACATTTAGGGCACTGAATTCATATAAAACATTGGGATTTATAAATAACTAATCTGCTCAAAATCAGTGACAAGTATCTCTTTTATATACATTTTCTCCTTGATGGATATTAGAGTTAGTTCCATAACATTATAATTGTGATTACAGTGCTAAAACGTTGACATTAAAAAGTCACATGTACATGCTGGTTTTGGTACATTGGTGTTCAAATCAAGAAGTGGAAAAACTGGGTCATATGGCAGTTATATTCCTAGAATCCAGAGGATTCTACATATTGCTTTTCAGTGTGGAAATCTTAATTTTCAGTCTGAATGTGTAAGATTATACTTTTCTCCCTCTCCCTGCACTTCACTTATTATTTGAGAACTTGATAAATGTCATTCTGATTGGGGACATCTGAAATGTCAATGCTGTTTTGAATGCTCTTTCCTAGGGTGCTAGTGATGGTGACTGATGTTTATATGGCTGTGGGCAAGTTGTAGCTCCTGATTTGAAATATGTCTATCTCTTGCTTTTTTGCCATTTTTTAAATTGGATTGGTGAGATTCTCCTCTGCCCTCCAGAGGGGAGATTTGCTGCTTGCCCTATGCTAGTTTCACTGGCACAGCTGCAGTCTATTTCTTCTAGGAATGAATATTTTGTTTTAAAAGCCATGATTTCTGTGTTTCATGTGGTAACCAGTTATTCCACACAGCCTGATTTATTCATTATTATGCAGCCATACACCAGTTTCTCTGGGTCCAAACTCTGAAAGTAGTTAGTCAGAAAACACAGCGTGATGCTGTGCTACTGTCTCACTTCTTTGAAATTCCATTTAGTTCTTTCTGCAATGAAGAATTTTCATTCTCTAAACAAATAGAGTGTGCTCATTGGTGTGCATAAAATACAGATACATCTTTGTACTGAATCGCTGTTCTTTTAAAATGAAATTTTGACTGTGTGAATATTTTGCTCAATGAGATGCATATTTGAAAGGCTCTGGAGACTCAAAAGAAACAAGTTCAAGAATATTTTCTTCCTATTCAAGATGACCCATTTGAAAGTCTCTTATCATATCAAGTATCATATGTAAGCAATCAAAAAAATTTGATCTTTCATTGTTCAAAATGTTGTTTCTCTATAACATCAAATCTAATTAAAAAAAAACACTTTAAACAAATTTTCTACTCTTCATTTTGTGGGAGAATGAAGAGTTTACTAATTAAGCACTGGTGTTAGTTGTTTTGGATATATGCATATCAATTAGTTTGTTGTAAGGGAACAAATTTTCCTCTTTCTTTCTTCCTGATTTTCCCCATCAGTAGCCAGATAAAGAGCAGAACTCAGTTTCACCTGGACTACATGTGTCTCATGTGGAAATATCATTGCAGAAAATGTAATGGTCTAATCTGCAATTGCAGTGACTTCATAACTATAAATAGAATGATGTTCAAAGAGAGGAGCAGAAATCTATATAAAACTCATTATTGTCATTATTTTTACCAGAGTGATTCTGAGCAACATCGAGAGGAGTGTGCTGCTGGTGTATCCAGTAAGTTCAATCCAAACATAAAGACAATAAATGGACATGGAGAAGGTAAGAAACACAGGATACAAACTGTATTGGAAAGAGAATGGCCAAAAAATATGAGCACTGGTATACAGTACTTGTTCAAGGAATGTGCCTATTAAATAACTAGTAGGGATAAACAAATGTAAGAACTGGTGTATCTCATTGGTTTCAGCCACAGGTTGAATTGAGTGTATTTGCTAAAGGAATTGTATTGTTAGTTGCATTTGACACATGCTTCTCTCACAGGTAAATTTGAAATAAGGAAAAGGACGGAAGAAGAGGGAATGAAGACTGACAAAGGCAGTGAGTACACACATTCAAAACCAAATAGAAAAGAATCAGTGGTAGTCAGGAGAGGGTGGGAAATTCCACCTACAGATGAGAAGGGAACAGAAGAGGGTTTTCTAGGTAACCTAATCAATAAATGGGCCAAGGACCTAAAAAGACACATCTCAAAAGAGGATGTAAAATCAATCAACAAATATATGAAAATTGTTCATTATCTCTAGCAATTAGAGAAATGCAAATCAAAACTACTCTTAAGATTTCATCTCATTCCTGTCAGAATGGCAGCTATTATAAAATAAACAACAATAGTGTTGGCGATGATGTGGGGGGAAAAGGTACACTCATATATTGCTGGTGGGACTGCAAATTGGTACAGCCAATATGGAAAGCAGTATAGAGAATCCATGGAAAACTGGGAATAGAACCACCATTTGACCTGCTATCCCTCTACTTGGTCAATAGACAAACACTTAAAACAGCATACTGCTGGGATACAGCCACATCAACATTTACAGCAGCACAAATCACAATAGCTTAACTGTAGAACCAACCTAGATGCCCTTGAGTAGGTGATTGGATAAAAATGTGGCATAAATACACAATGGAATATTACTTAGCAATAAAAGAGAATAAAATCATGGCATTTGCAGTTAAATGGATGGTGTTGGAGAAAACAATGCTAAGTGAAGTTAGCCAATCCCAAAGAAACAAATGCTGAATGTTTTCTCTGATGTAAGGAGGCTGATTCATACTGGGGTAGGGAGGGGTAGCCTGAGAGGAATAGAAGAACTACTGATAGGCAGAGGGGTGGGAAGGGAAGGGAAGGGGTAGGGTGTTGGAAATGATGGTGGAATGTGATGAACATCATTATATTCAAAGTACATGTATTAAGACATGAATTGGTGTGAATATACTTTGTATGCAAACATAGATACGAAAAATTGTGCTCTGTATGTGTAATATGAATTGTGATGCATTCCACTGCCATTTAATAAAACCATTAAAAAAAGAAAAAAACAAAATTTATTAGAAATAAAAAAGAGGGATTACATTTTATTAACTCATTAAACTATATTTCTGATCAAAAAAAAAAGAAAAGGATTTTCAAAATCTGGAAAATATTTATCTGTTTCCAGTTTAAAAGTTGAATGAAACAGAGAATAAAACTTTCCCACCCTTCCTCACTTATACATGATTAGGAATAAATTGAGGAATGAAGATCTGTTTCCACAGAACTAAGTTCAGTTACCCTAAATGATTAGGCATGTATATAATTAAATGACTTGAAACTTGTTGTTACACCCTAAGGCAAATTATAGGGCAGAAAAAGCAATTGTAAAAGTAGAAGGAAATATGAGTGGTAATTGAGCATTACCCAAAACTACAGGTATCTAAAATTAACAGTGGAGAGATTACAGATCTTTTGAAACTTTACTTTGATGGAACATTTTTGGGAGGAATCCAAACTACATTCAATTTGCCATAGAGGAATAAAAGCTGACAAATTTCATACTGGAACTCTGGAATTTTAAGGAATCATTCCTTGAAGATCATGTTCAAACTCTTGTTCTGACTCAGCAGGTCTTTGCCTCTACATGTCCACTACATTCTAAGGTGACTCCAATGATACTGGATGTCTGTAGACAACATGATACAATGATGTCTGTAGACAACATGATTTGGAGCTGTGCATTGGATATACTTTGGAGAAATATACAAGAACCAGAACTGGTTCCTACACTTGAAGACACAACCAGATTAAGTGCAAGCATTAATCTCACTTTCATTCTGAACACGTCTCTTGAGATGTGGGAAGAACACAAAGGACTAAGATGAAGAAAGGATATTTCTAGATAACTATGTTACATTGGCAGGCAACAAGAGTGGCAAAGATCCATATGATGGATAGAAATGGAAAAAGACAAGCTCCCACTTTTATGGGTTTCTTTGGAAAAGTTGAAGGGAAGAGAAAGTGAGGGAGAAAACATGCAATTTAGAAGGGAAAAAAACGAGTAAACAGGAGAATTCTAGTCAGCTCTCTTAGCTTTCCTTTCTTCAAGTTGAAGTCTGATGCAGAGATTGTAAGAACCAGTGGCAACTGGCAGAATTAGGATAACCTACAGCCACCCATTTCCTGCCTCTATATCCAAGAGGCATCACAGTGCTTGAGGCATCCATTTGTGTGCTTCAGATGAGAATCCATGCATTTTTGAAGCATTCATTGCTAAAAAGAACCTGATAATTCCAGTCACACTATTCCTATTATCATCCTTAATGTATCTATTTCATTATTTTATTGGAATTTTGTGAGAAACCAAGTTCCTGGACATGCCAAGAGTACATCATATTATTGAAATAAATTCTGAAGTCTAGAAAGCAAATGTTGTGATCATCTGGGACTTTTGTGCTATTACTTAAAAATCTGTCTACATAAGCCTCACCAGACTCATTTTTAACCAGAAAACTTTATGAAGTTTGCTCCTCAAACACCAACATTGCTAGTCTTCTTGTATTTACCAACTTTTTTGAAACACATTAGATTATTGTTATGTAATAATTCTGCAAGAATTCAGAACACTTTTCCTTTTGGATTGCCTTGTCTGAGCTCTTAATGCTTCACCATACATTTGTTTCATAGATGTGGGACCACTATCTTTGCACAAGAGTGCCAAAAGAAAATTGGTATTGGTTAAACCAGAGTTTCTGGGAAAAGAAGATCACACCAGTTTTTTACATGAATATGAGCAAAGACCCTTAACTGTGACTCTAAACACATGTGTCAGAGCTAACTGACTCAGAGAACTCTCTATAATGAGCAAACAAGTGTACCCTCCCCTGAAATCTTATCACAAATTTGGGTATATTAATTATAAGGCAAATGAGGGACAGGAAGCATACTTATAATAAAATGGGTTAAATAATTCTAAGAGGATTCACTCAAGATATTTGCTGCCACATTTTTAATCCCGCTTCAACATTGAACTTCTCAGGGTCAATCTTTCCTCCTCTGAAAACAGATCACTGTGCTCTCCAGCATTCTGCATCTTGACATTGGTATATATGCCAATGTGTTTCTATTAATGTGCATTTCAAAAATGACTTTACTCTTGGAAAACTCAACTGAAAATTTTCCTAATCCTATATTCCTAATGCTGATTTCTCACTCAACATGAAGTCCCCAAATGAAAGAAGACACTTAAAGCTAAAATAGTATTCACCAATGCTAACTAGCAGAACTAGGGTCCCATATTCATTCAGTAGAACCATGATTGTAGTTTTTTCATATTCAGGTTTTGTTGAGCATACATCTCAATCTCTTTTCAGGATGTCAGGATTCATGTGCTTCCTTCAAGGTAATTCATCTTCTGTTTATTTTAAATTATTAAGTGCATGCTGGATGGGATGAAATTTAAAATGTTTATATAATATATTCTCTCCAAGAACATCAAGTCTATGAAAGAGGATTCGCTTCCCCAGAGACCAAGATTGAAGATAGTAACATGCAAAGTCAAAACAGGTAACTTTTGTGTTACAACCTCTCTGGAAAACATATATAGAAACTTTGAAATGATAGCAACTCTTCACACCTCATGTGTGTTATTTTCCCACAGTGTGTAGGAAGGATTTACAACAATATGTGGATGTTGATGCTTACATCTCTTTTCAAAATATTTCTATAAAATCATGAGAAAATTATACTTAAAAATAACTTATAATAGATGTCTCTAAAATTATGTTTTTACATTGGATTTATTACAGTAGTTAGTTGGATTATGAGGCTGATTTTTTTTCACCCTAATTTTAAAAAAGCTTATGTTGGGGCACTGCTACAGTTGAGAAACCTAGGAGAATGAGGATATGGTATGGAATTGAACCCAGGAGGTCAAGAACAATTTGTGAAACAGAAAAAAACTCATCTACAAGATAATGTCAACTCTATTATGACTCCTTGTATATGAACTTATTCCATTGTATCTGTGATTGGTTTTATGGTTTTTGACATTCACCAATGAGGCGGTCAGTCTTTAGCAAGAAATGATACAATGTATGGTCATATGTAATTTATTTTACTCCTTTCTTGTAAAATGAATCCATTATTGGCTGGAGAGCATTATTTTCATCTCCCACTGAAGCTCTCCCAGAGATGACTCTGATTCTCTGATTGGAAGCATACTTATAATAAAATGGATAAAATAATTGTATTTTCAAGGTTTGCAAAATTGCCCACCCTCTTGTTGAAGTAGTTTCCTCAACATAGAAAGATATTGCCATGAATAAACTGCATGATAAAGGAAAGCAACATTCACAGTAGCTGCATTTACTACACATATTATTTGAATCCTTGAGTTATAGTCAGGAGCAGAATACTTTACAGGTAACAGATTCATTACCCAGTACAAAAGCTGAAATATGTCTGAGGTAGTCCTAAGGAAAGCAAAACCAGGTTATGTCAGGAATAAGAAGCCTAATCATGGAAATTTTGCAAAACAGAAGGATTCCTAATAGAAAAAAATAAGAAAAGAAACTTTTAACAAAAGCAATATGGCAATATGGGGTTCATTATATTAAAGTGTAAAATTTTCACAGTGCATTTTTTTGGGATGCCAACAATGAAATAAAATTCATTTTTAAAATTTAATATTTGAACAAAGAGATTTTAAACAGTGTGATTTTTTTCCATTCAAAATTAATTTTTTTCTGTGAAATTTTCATTCAACCTGGGTAGATCAAGTTGTGAGTTATTACAGGCATCATACATAGTGAATACCTAGGCCTCCCAACTGGCATTCTGAAGTATTGGAGCAATAAAATTATTCCTTAATGATGTCAGTATACATGGGGTTTGAGGCACACAGCCATAATTGCAGGTTCTTGAGAGGCTGAGGCAGGCCTCTGTAGGTTTTCCAAAAAACTGTGGACTTTATAGAGTCTCCCAATATAAAGATTTTGGATTTGAAGTAAGCATTATAATACTTGCAGAGGATATACATGTTTTTTGGGTAAACACACAGGCCCACATACAAACAGCAATAAAAATTTCACATATGACATATATTCTCCTAAAGTAAAATTCAATTAAAAATACAACAGGGAAAAAGTAAATTATATGATTATTCATACCCTTCTTTTTAATTTGGAAAATTTGTCTTTCACATGATTTTTTTAATTAGTTTAAGTTTATTTGTGCATTTTTCAGCAGAGTCACATGTGGGCAGATCATCCGACGCAGAAGAGAAGAGGTTTCATGATATGAATGAAACTGCACATAGCCAGCAAAAGGTAGGCACATGTGTCAATTTAAATTCCTGATCATTTCTTTTTCTTGCTTCCAGATGTTAAACTAGGCCAATTGAAATGACCTACTACAAGAGTCTTTGAAAATCCAAACATAGTAATTAAATATTTAAGTACAGAGAAGTTAACTGGTCATCAATATCAAGGTAGATGTCAGATAAACTTAATGCAAGCAATTGCACAATATTTTTAATAATGTTTGCATTTTCATCTGTGTGACATTCTTAAATGGTGAATGACAAATTGGAGGCTTATGAAGAACCAGCTGAAACTAGGAACATGTATACATGCAATTACCACTGAAGCCATTCATGTAAAAACAGCTTCCTTCCCAAAGGCTCAACATTTAATTTCTTTTTTTTTTAGATTTCTACTTTTATTTTTTTTAATTAATTTTTATTGTTGGTTGTTCAAAACATTACATAGTTCTTGATATATCATATTTCACACTTTGATTCAAGTGGGATATGAACTCCCATTTTTACCCCGTATACAGATTGCAAAATCACATCAGTTGCACAACCATTGATTTACAAATTGCCATTCTGGTGTCTGTTGTATTCTGCTGCCTTTCCTATCCTCTACTATCCCCCCTCCCCCCTCCCCTCCCCTCTTCTCTCTCTACCCCCTCTACTGTAATTCATTTCTCCCCCTTATATTTTTCCTTCTTTCCCCTCACTTCCTCTTGTATGTAATTTTGTATACCCCTGAGGTTCTCCTTCCATTTACATGCAATTTCCCTTCTCTCTCCCTTTCCCTTCCACCTCTCATCCCTATTTAATGTTCACCTTCTTCTCATGCTCTTCATCCCTACTCTGTTCTTAGTTACTCTCCTTATATGAAAGAAGACATTTGGCATTTGTTTTTAAGGGATTGACTAGCTTCACTTAGCATAATCTGCTCTAGTGCCATCCATTTCCCTCCAAATTCTATAATTTTGTCATTTTTTAATGCAGAGTAATACTCCATTGTGTATAAATGCCACATTTTTTTTTATACATTTGTCTATTGAAGGGCATCTAGGTTGGTTCCACAGTCTTGCTATTGTGAATTGTGCTGCTATGAACATGGATGTAGCAGTGTCCCTATAGTGTGCTCTTTTTAGGTCTTTAGGGAATAGACCAAGTAGGGGAATAGCTGGATCAAATAGTGGTTCCATTCTGAGCTTTCGAAGAAATCTCCATACTGCTTTCCAAATTGGCCGCACCAATTTGCAGTCCCACCCGCAATGTACAAGAGTACCCTTTTCCCCACATCCTCACCAGCACTTGTTGTTGTTTGACTTCCTAATGGCTGCCAATCTTAGTGGAGTGAGATGGTATCTTAGGGTGGTTTTGATTTGCATTTCTCTGACTGCTTGAGATGGTGAGCATTTTTTTTATGTACTTGTTGATTGATTGTATGTCCTCCTCTGAGAAATGTCTGTTCAGGTCCTTGGCCCATTTGTTGATTGGGTTATTTGTTATCTTATTGTCTAATTTTTTTAGTTCTTTGTATATTCTGGATATTAGGGCTCTGTCTGAAGTGTGAGGAGTGAAGATTTGTTCCCAGGACATAGGCTCCCTATTTACCTCTCTTATTGTTTCTTTTGCTGAGAAAAAACTTTTTAGTTTGAGTAAGTCTCATTTGTTGATTCTAGTTGTTAACACTTGTGTTATGGGTGTCCTATTGAAGAATTCGGAGCCCAACCCCACAGTATGTAGATCATAACCAACTTTTTTTTCTATCAGACGCCATGTCTCTGATTTGATATCAAGTTCCTTCATCCACTTTGAGTTAACTTTTGTGCATGGCAAGAGAAAGGGATTCAGTTTCATTTTGTTGCATATGGATTTCCAGTTTTCCCAACACCATTTGTTGAAGATGCTATCCTTCCTCCATTGCATGCTTTTAGCCCCTTTATCAAATATAAGATAGTTGTAATTTTGTGGATTGGTTTCTGTGTCCTCTATTCTGTACCATTGGTCCACCCGCCAATTTTGGTACCAGTACTATGCTGTTTTTGTTACTATTGCTCTGTAGTATAGTTTGAAGTCTGGTATAGCTATACCGCCTGATTCACACTTCCTGCTTAGCATTGTTTTTGCTATTCTGGGTCTTTTATTTTTCCATATGAATTTCATGATTGCTTTCTCTATTTCTACAAGAAATGCCATTGGGATTTTGATTGGCATTGCATTAAACCTATAGAGAACTTTTGGTAATATCGCCATTTTGATGATGTTAGTTCTACCTATCCATGAACAGGGTATATTTTTCCATTTTCTAAGATCTTCTTCTATTTCTCTCTTTAGGGTTCTGTAGTTTTCATTGTACAAGTCTTTCACCTCTTTTGTTAGGTTGATTCCCAAGTATTTTATTTTTTTTGAGGATATTGTGAATGGGGTGGTTGTCCTCATTTCCATTTCAGAGGATTTGTCACTGATATACAGGAATGCCTTTGATTTATGCGTGTTGATTTTATATCCTGCCACTTTGCTGAATTCATTTATTAGCTCTAATAGTTTCTTTGTAGACCCTTTTGGGTCTGCTAGGTATAGAATCATGTCATCTGCAAATAGTGATAATTTGAGTTCTTCTTTTCCTATTTTTATGCCTTTAATTTCTTTCATCTGTCTAATTGCTCTGGCCAGTGATTCGAGAACTATGTTGAACAGAAGTGGTGAGAGAGGGCATCCCTGTCTTGTTCCAGATTTTAGAGGGAATGCCTTCAGTTTTTCTCCACTCAGAATGATGCTAGCCTGAGGCTTAGCATAGATTGCTTTTACAATATTGAGGTATGGTCCTGTTATCCCTAGTTTTTCTAGAGTTTTGAACATAAATGGATGCTGTACTTTGTCGAATGCTTTTTCCGCATCTATCGAGATGATCATATGGTTCTTATTTTTAAGCCTATTGATGTGGTGAATAACATTTATTGATTTCCATATATTGAACCAACCTTGCATCCCAGGGATAAATCCTACCTGATCATGGTGCACAATTTTTTGATATGTTTTTGTATCCGGTTCACCAGAAGTTTATTGAGGATTTTTGCATCTAGGTTCATTAGAGATATTGGTCTATAGTTTTCTTTCTTTGAAGTGTCTTTGTCTGGTTTAGGAATCAGGGTGATGTTGGCCTCATAGAATGAATTTGGAAGTTCTCCCTCTTTTTCTATTTCCTGAAATAGCTTGAAAAGTATTGGTATTAGTTCCTCTTTAAAGGTTTTGTAAAACTCTGCTGTATACCCATCCGGTCCTGGGCTTTTCTTAGTTGGTAGTCTTTTGATGGTATCTTCTATTTCCTCAATTGATATTGGTCTGTTTATGTTGTCAATATCCTCCTGACTCAATCTGGGCAAATCATATGACTTAAGAAATTTATCAATGCCTTCACTATCTTCTATTTTATTGGAGTATAAGGATTCAAAATAATTTCTGATAATCTTCTGTATTTCTGAAGTGTCTGCTGTGATATTGCCTTTTTCATCCCGTATGCTGGTAATTTGAGTTCTCTCTCTTCTTCTCTTCGTTAGCGTGGCTAAGGGTCTGTCGATTTTATTTATTTTTTCATATAACCAACTTTTAGTTTTGTCAATTTTTTCAATTGTTTCTTTCGTTTCGATTTCGTTAATTTCAGCTCTGATTTTAATTATTTCTTGTCTTCTACTTCTTTTGCTGTTGTTTTGCTCTTCTTTTTCTAGGATTTTGAGTTGAAGTATTAGATCATTTATTTGTTGGATTTTTCTTTTTTTAAGGAATGAACTCCAAGCAATAAATTTTCCTCTTAGAACTGCTTTCAATGTGTCCCATAGATTCTGATATGTTGTGTCTGTGTTTTCATTTATCTCTAAGAATTTTTTAATTTCCTCCTTGATGTCTTCTATAACCGATCGATCATTCAGTAACCTATTGTTCATTCTCCAAGTGATGCATGATTTATCCTTACTTCTTTTATCGTTAATTTTCAATTTCATTCCATTATGATCAGATAAGATGCATGGTATTATCTCTACTCCTTTATATTGTCTAAGAGTTGCCCTGTGACATAATATATGATCTATTTTTGAGAAGGATCTATGTGCTGCTGAGAAAAAAGTGTAACTGCTTGATGTTGGGTGGTATATTCTATATATGTCAATTAAGTCTAGGTAATTAATTGTGTTATTGAGCTCTATAGTTTCCTTATTCAACTTTTGTTTGGAAGATCTGTCCAGTGGTGAGAGAGGTGTGTTGAAGTCTCCCATGATTATTGTATGGTGGTCTATTAGACTCTTGAACTTGAGAAAAGTTTGTTTGATGAACATAGCTGCACCATTGTTTGGGACATATATATTTATGATTGTTATGTCTTGTTGGTGTATGGTTCCCTTGAGAAGTATGTAGTGTCCCTCTTCATCCCTTTTGATTAACTTTGGCTTGAAATCAATTTTATTTGATATGAGTATGGACACTCCTGCTTGTTTCCGAAGTCCATATGAGTGATATGATTTTTCCCAACCTTTCACCTTCAGTCTATGTATGTCTTTTCCTATCAAATGCGTCTCCTGAAGGCAGCATATTGTTGGGTCTTGTTTTGTGATCCATTCTACTAGCCTGTGTCTCTTAATTGGTGAGTTTAAGCCATTAACATTTAGGGTTATTTTTGAGATATGGGTTGTTCTTCCAGCCATATTTGTTTATTTATGTTACTAAAAATTGTTTGTTTTCCTCTTTGATTATCCCCCCCCCCTTTACTGTACTACCTCCCACTGTTGGTTTTCATTGATATTTTCCATTTCCTCTTCCTGTAATATTTTGCCGAGGATGTTTTGAAGAGATGGTTTTCTAGCTGCAAATTCTTTTAACTTTTTTTTTTATCATGGAAGGTTTTAATTTCATCTTCCATCCTGAAGCTTAATTTCGTGGGATACACAATTCTTGGTTGGAACCCATTTTCTTTCAGTGTTTGAAATATGTTATTCCAGGATCTTCTAGCTTTCAGAGTCTGTGTTGAAAGATCAGCTGTTATCCTGATTGGTTTACCCCTAAATGTAATCTGCTTCCTTTCTCTTGTAGCTTTTAAAATTCTCTCCTTATTCTGTATGTTGGGCATCTTCATTACTATGTGTCTAGGTGTGGATCTCTTATGATTTTGCACATTCGGCGTCCTGTAGGCTTCTAGGATTTGGGATTCTGTCTCATTCTTCAAGTCTGGGAAGTTTTCTCTTATTATTTCGTTGAATAGATTGCTCATTCCTTTGGTTTGGACCTCAATACCTTCCTGTATCCCAATGACTCTTAAGTTTGGTCTCTTTATGTTATCCCATATTTCTTGAATGTTCTGCTCATGGTTTCTTAACAGCTTTGCTGAGCTGTCTATGTTCTTCTCCAGTTGAAATACTTTGTCTTCATTGTCTGATGTCCTATCTTCTAAGTGTTCTACTCTGCTGGTAGTATTCTCAATTGAGTTTTTAAGTTGGTTTATTGTTTCCTGCATTTCCAGGATTTCTGTTTGTTTGTTTTTTATAACCTCTATCTCCCTGTATAATTGATCTTTTGCTTCTTGGATTTGTTTATGTAATTCATTGTCGAAGTGGTCGAAGTGGTCTTTCATTGTCTGATTTTGCTGTCTAATGTCTTCCTTGAGACTCCAGATCATCTGAAGCATGTATATCCTGAATTCTTTATCTGACATTCCATCTGCTGCAGATATTACCTCTTCTAAAGTTGAGAGTTGACCTGCATTGCTTGTGGTCCTTTCTTTCCTTGTCTTTTCATACTGATCGTGTTTCTTTCTGCTTGGTGAAACTGTTGTGTTATTGAGTTTTCCCCCTATATATTTATATTGCTCTTGTATAGCTGCAAAGTCTCCCTCGCAGGCTTTGGCGGTGGTTCTGCCCCTCCTCCAATTGAGACAATGTGCCTACCACGCCGGGAGGCCGCTGTGCCTGTACTTTCGATGGGCCTGTTCTTTCGGTGGTCACAGGTCCGCCTACCTTGCTGGCGTGAGCATCGGCTTTGCCCCTTCGCTGGCCGCTAGGCCTGTTCTGTCTGTCGGTTGCAGGTCTGTCTACCTAAAAGGCGCTGGTGGCGGCTCTGCCCCTCCCCCAACCGGGGCGATGTATCTGGCGGGCCACTGGGCCTGTTTTGTCGGTGGTCACGGTTCCGCCTACCTTGCACGTGCGTGGAGCAGCTGTGTCCCTCCGAGAGTTGCTGGGCCTGACCTGCCGGTGGGTGGCAAGTGCACCTACCTTGCAGGCGCGGGGGTGGCTCTGCCGCTCCGCGGGTCACTAGGCCTGATCTGCTGGTTAGTCGCAGGTCTGCCTAACTTGCAGGTGCTCGGCGGCTCTGCCCCACCCCCAACCGGGGCGGGGCAATGTGTCTGGCCGGCCACTGGGCCTGTTCTGTTGGTGGTCACAGTTCAGCCTACCTAGCAGGCACGTGGGGCAGCTGTGCCCCTCCGCAGGTTTTTTGGCCTGACCTGCCGGAGGGTCGCAGGTCTGCCTACCTTGTAGGCTCGGGGGGTGGCTCTGCCGCTCTGTGGATTGCTGTGCCTGTTCTGCTGGTGGGTCGCGGTACGCCTACCTTGCAGGCGCCCGGCGGCTCTGCCCCTCCCCCAACCGGAGCGATGTGTCTGGCGGTCCACTGGGCCTGTTTTGTCGGTGGTCACGGTTCCGCCTACCTTGCACGCGCGTGGAGCAGCTGTGTCCCTCCGAGAGATTCTGGGCCTGACCTGTGGGTGGGTGGCAAGTGCGCCTACCTTCCAGGCCCGGGGGTGGCTCTGCCGCTGCGCAGGTTGCTGGGCCTGATATGCTGGTGAGACGCAGGTCTGCCTACCTTGCAGGCAACTGGCGGCTCTGCCCCTCCCCCAACCGGGGCGGGGCGATGTGTCTGGCCGGCCTCTGAGCCTGTTCTGTTGGTGGTCAGGGTTCTGCCTACCTAGCAGGCTCGTGGGGCAGCTGTGCCCCTCCGCAGTTTGTTGGGCCTGACCTGCCGGTGGGTAGCAAGTGCGCCTACCTTGCAGGCCCGGGGGTGGCTCTGCCGCTCTGCGGTTGCTAGGCCTGATCTGCTGGGGAGTCGCAGGTCTGCCTAACATGCAGGCGCCCGGTGGCTCTGCCCTCCCCCAACCGGGGCCGGGCGATGTGTCTGGCCGGCCGCTGGGCCTGTTCTGTCGGTGGTCAGGGTTCTGCCTACCTAGCAGGCTCGTGGGGCAGCTGTGCTCCTCCACAGGTTTTTGGGCCTGACCTGCCGGTGGGTCGCAGGTCTGCCTACCTTGTAGGCTCGGGGGGTGGCTCTGCCGCTCTGTGGATTGCTGTGCCTGTTCTGCTGGTGGGTCGTGGGTCCGCCTACCTTGCAGGCGCCCGGCGGCTCTGCCCCTCCCCCAACCGGAGCGATGTGTCTGGCGGTCCGCTGGGCCTGTTTTGTCGGTGGTCACAGTTCCGCCTACCTTGCACACGCGTGGAGCAGCTGTTTCATTAGTGCCTGGGCACACTCTCCTTGTTTGCCTCCCTCAGGCCCTAAGTTTGTAGAGCTTGGGGCTGAGAACCCCCAGCAAATTTGCTTACCTTCTGATAGCCACGCCCCTGTATCTGGTGCAAGAGACCTCAGTTGTCAGCACTGGTGGGAACGGTAGCCGTGAGTCCCACGCCGAGGCGAGTCAGTGCAAGAGACCTCAGTTGTCAGCACTGGTGGGAGCGGTAGCTGGGAGTCCCGCGCCGCGCGGCTCCCGCCGGCTCCTGCGTCAGCGCTGCCGCAGCTCCCGCCGGCTCCCGCACCACCCTCGGTCTGGCTATTGTGCTCACAGGAGAGCTGGGAGGGGCCCTTAAGTTTTCCCCGCTGATCTATAGCTGAAAGAGCTGTGATCAGTCAAAAAACAGAGATGATGCCGTCAGCTCTCCAAGATGGTGGCCGCTGACTTCCTCTGTGGTCTGACAGATGTGGAGAACCGAATTGGATGGCTTCCTTCCCCGTCTTAAGCCCA